>NW_027281130.1:285000-307500 GCF_046629955.1 Centroberyx affinis | reverse complement strand
CACACACACACACACACACACGCATGCATGCATATACACATACTTGCTGGGATGCATGATGTGTTTTCTTTAATTCTTTCTTTCTGTCTTCCTTTCTTAAATCTCTAATTCACTCTTTTCTCCCCCCCCCCCCCCCCCCCCCCCCCCTCTCCCTCCTCCTCAGTTTAATACAATGTTTACAAGCCGGCTGATTGTCCTCCACATATTTCAGAGTCCAAAGTGGCCCGGGGCCGACTCCACTGACAAATCAAATCACCGCAAAATCAGTTATTTCCTGCTTCTGCCACCGCAAACACAGGCTGTGTGTGTGTGTGTGTGTGTGTGTGGCGTGCGTGTGTGTGTGTGTGTGTGTGTGTGTGTGAAATGAGAAGTTGCCAGAGAATGATTGCCTCAATAAAAAAATTATCCGGCCAATCTGCTTAGCAGTGGTACCGTTTGCGGTAATTGTTTCAAATACCATCCAGGGGAATGGAGAAGGAAGGGATGGAGGGATGGATGAATTGTTGGATGGGTGGATGGATGGATGGATGGATGGATGGATGGATTGTTCCAAATTCTTCCAAAAGAGGCTGAAAAAGTGGAGGATGGATGGAGAGGAGGGAAAGAGGGAAAGCATCTTCTTATTGTCGACTGCAATGAATCACAAATAATTATTTTTCAAAGAAGGCAGTCTATGCTTATGTATTTAATTTAAAAGCAGGGTCTCCACTGTGGCTCTGATGTCAAATTCCATGATTTCCCATCACTAAGTCCGACCTAAAACATATTATTCCTTCTTGGTTTGTTAATGTTGTTTTTCTAGAGGGCTTAGCAATCTGGTTTCAACTACAGTTGGGCGGAAAACCATCATCTAATGCAATGAATATATGAAACAACTCATAAAATACATTGTGGTATATTCCTGTAATGTGAACCATTTGTATAACACTCGTATATTCCCTGATATTCCCAGAGAATTTATCAGTTTCCCTGACTTCCTCTGTCTGGAAAACAGCTCACAAAAATCGATGATGTTCCAGAAATTCCGTCACCAGTGGGAACCATATTATAGCCTACATATTTTATGCCATTACTAGAAACCGAAAAACAGATAGAGAGACATAAGAGTATAAGATTCAACCATATGTACAAGATAGAACTTCACCTCCCTAAAATCTGCTTTGTCTTCTCTTTCTCCACCACAGTAAGCACCCGTCACCCAAGGATGGTCTAGTCACTCCAGGAACCCCCAAGGTGAGATGAACCTCCATTTATTGATCTATCATCTATCAACAGGCAACATGAAAAGTTCCTGACCTTTGACCTCCTTGTTTCTGGTTGCTTGCAATGTTGCTGATCTAGGAATTGAAGCTCATTCTACTGTGGCGCTCAAAGGAATTCGCTCAGCATAAGAGCAAACGCCTAAAATATGAATCTAAATTACACTTTTCAGCACTACAGCCGAGCATTTTTGTATTTTTTTGAAGGAGGAAAACACAAAATTCAGCCGAACAGAATCGAGTTTTCATCACAACTATTCATAGGGACTTGGTCATTTGCATTTGAAAAGCCAAAAAAGAGAGAAAAAAAAAAAGATGGAAAAAACGAAGATGAAAAGCAGGGCATGGTGACCCTGATTACATTTCAGAGCGTTTTTGACAACAAGTTTGCAACAATCTGTCGTTCCATACTGTCCAACTTTCACAGCTGTTATTTCTGCTGCCTCTGTTCTCCTCTGCTGAGAACAGAGGCAGCGGTGGAAATCAACTGTACTGTAGGCCTCATGTCTTATATCTTACACACACACACACACACACACACACACAGTATCAGTCTCCTGTGTGCATGGTCCAACAGGCAGCAGGGTCGAGAGCCACTGTACTGTGATTGTCCCAATTAGAGAGAGAGAGAGAGAGTGAGAGATGCAGACAGACAGAAAGGAGAAAAAAAGAAGAGAAGAAGAAAGACAGATAACGACAAATCGCTGGAAGACAGATCCGCGATTCCCTTATAGCGTCTGCCTCCACTAAGCATCCAGCCCCCAACGTCTGTCAGACTGAGGCCTTTTTTTTTTTTTAAATGAGAAGAAGACCTTTTTACATCCCTAACATGTTCTCTATGGCTGGTTTAACGCAGGACTTTCCAAATCCAGCTGCCGTTTCAGAGGGAGTTTAATAAGCTGTGGGGGGGGGGGAAAGGACGGACTTGATAAAATGATGTATATATAATGGAGAGAGAGATAAAGGGCGGCAGGATGAGAGAGAGAAAGGGAGAGGGGATGGGAGTGATGATGAAAGTTAGACAGAGGGCATCTGTCTTGACTATGAAAAAAAAAGTGCCATCTTAACAAGTCATTTAATCGTGTATTTAGTTGTAAAATCTTGTGTAAAAATCTGCCAATGGGGTGAGATAGTGTCACTTGTTTCCAGTGCAAATCGTTTCAAGTTATTGACACTTGTTTCTAGAAAATTCAAGTAGCCTAACAAGTGAAACTGCATTGGAAACAAGTTGGAATTACGTTTTATGACTGAATATGAGAGTAAATGACTTGTTAAGATTGACATTTCTACCAATTGCTACCAACTACCAAACCTTACAGCTAGTTAGCTGTTGCATAACTAACTTCAAAATGACGGGATGAAAGATCAAGACAGGACTTCTTTCTTTACTGAATCAAATGTTGCGTTAGCATGTGTAAAATCAATAAAAATAAATAATACACAGTGTCCACTGACTTTTCTTAGCTTCTTCTCTCCCTTAAGTTGCATTGTTGTTTTTCTAAAGCATGATGGGTACAGTTCAAGCACGTTAAATAGCGTTCACTTGTCCATGCGTGTTATTTCTTGAACATTTCACCAAGTGGCTCCACCAGGTTGAGCCTGAGCCAACATGGCCGACAACATGCAGATGAATAATAGCCTATATAACTCCTTAATCAGATGCTTCATCCTCTCAATGTTTGTTTTTATTTCCCACCAAAGAGCACACCAAAGCTAAAGTCAGATATCCGACTAGTGCATCCGACGTGCACATGAATGCGGCACGATACCGTCGTCATTTCCCCCGCACCTTTGGGTGCTGACCCAAAGCGGTCACTCTGCAGCACCCGCAGCCCGGGTGCTCGGGCTCGTACTTGAGGGGAGCCAAGGCGGAGCGGGGGGGTTGAAAGGGCGAGCTCCGGCCGTGACTGAGCATCTCGCCGCGGCCGCTTAGTATTCAGCGGCAGGAGCGTGGAGAATGCAGAGGAGCCCGCTGCTGCCGCCCCGCACCGCCCCGCACCGCCCGCCCGGGGCGCGCCGGAGATTAACCCCGACGCACCTCCTTACCGGGCCGATCGCCGCCCCGCTGCGTACTCCCTGCCACTCTCAGGCCTTCGGGGTCAGGGGGGAAGAAGAGATGTGATAACTATGGATAGGCCCCGCATACTCTCGGACACACACACACACACACACACACACACACACACACACACACCCCCCCCCTCTCTTCTTTTCAGTTTTTTATGCACACTTACACTTAGAAAACACAGATTAAAGTGCGTTCAAATTGTAAATACACACACTTTCTGATGTGCTCTATACAGTCTAATGCAGTTATCACACAATCAGCTCAATCTAGGTTTGCATTGCAACCTTTATCCGCTCATTTTGCACGTTCATTAGACTGCTTCGGCTTCAAAGTGTGAAATTTCAACGCGAGAATCTCTAAATATCTCTGAGTAGAATACACTTAAATGTCATTCCCCTGTGATAAAACTGAAGCATATCCCACACAAAGCCTTCAGGTAAATGATTTCCTGACCTTTTTAAACCAAGGGGGGAAGAAACACACACACACACACACACACACACACACACACAGAGGCATAAAGGGCCCATGCATAATGTCCAATTTACTGTGGCGGCTCTGGAGGTTGGTCATTTCTCACATATTATTATTAGATTACGGCTGTCGAGCACTTAAGCCTCTGCTCTGCCCCTTTCCGCTTGATTAATAGGAGACGACTGTAAATACAAATATTTCATAGCTGCCTTGTAAAAGAAAAAAAAAAAGAAAAAAGCAGCAGAGCGCAACACACACACGCATAAAAAAACATAAGCACACACACACACACACACACACACACACAGACAGAGCTAGATCTCTGTCAAGACTAAGCCCAGTAAAAAAAGAATTGCTCTTCTCTCCTTTTTCTCTCTTTCTTTCACTCGTTCATTTGAGGAATTAACTGGATTGTCACTGAGTGGGTTAGGATAGGATATTGGTGTGTGTGTGTGTGTGTGTGTGTGTGTGTGTGAAGTGTTGTGAGACAGCTTTATGGACAGACAAAGTGTCCCGTAATGTTACCGTCCTCTCCTCCTTTTGAGATGTTTACCCTTCCCTCCTTTCTCCTCCTCCTCCTCCTCCTTCCTCTCCTCCCTTTTCAATCACTCGCTCTTCCCTAACTCCTCTTAACGTCTCGTAAACATTAACTCCAATCAGTGGAAGGGATTTTATAGACAAAGTCAGGCGGGTTACAGTCATCATCAGTGACGTGTGGCGCTCCGCAATAACCCACGCTGAATTCTCCAAGGGTAAAGATTCCCTTTCTTTTTTTCTTTTTTTTTTTTATAAAGAAAAGGATTTTTTTAATACAGAAATAAAGCTTGAATTTTATACCCTTGGGTATTTTTGAGAGGGTGTATGCAAGATGAAAAGATTTATTTATTTTTTGGTTTAAGATGATTTTTTGGTGGTTTGTGATTGGTAATAAATGTATATTTTTCTCTTCTCTTCTCTTCTCTTCTCTTCTCTTCTCTTCTCTTCTCTTCACCTCTTTATATCTCCTTTTCTCACTTTTTCTCTTCTCTGATCTCCTTGCCTCTTATTATTTTGATTGGTCATTTTCCTATCCTCTCCTCTCTCTCTCTCTCTCTCTCTCTCTCTCTCTCTTTCGCTCGCTCTCTCTCTCTCTCCATCTCTCTCTCCAGTCGTTGCTGTTGTCGGTGCACATCAAGCGTGAGGGCGAGTCTCCCGTGGTCTCGCCTCTGTCCTCCGAAGACGCCCACCACTCCGACAGATACCAGGTCACACGCTCACACACACACACACACACACACACACACACACACACACTCGAATGACATCAGTCTAGGTCGATGTCTCCCCTTGGTCACTTAGGTCACTTATCCCACATGAATTTAGACTGAAGTGAAGAGTATTCAGTTAAACTTTCTTTTTTCTTTATTTTCACCTTCTTTTCAATTCTAAAAAGTGCAATACTACATACTGTTATGCAAGGTCAAAGGTCAAGCACAGTATGTTTACACAGCCACTCAACTCAGTATCATCACATAGGGTCTGAATACTTTTATAGTCAATATAAGCATGCTCACTCTATTCCACTATATAGCCCTAGCCCTCTCCACTAATTAGCCTGCTATCTACTGCTATGGCTTCTGTAAGATTCGTCCAAAGTACACACACACACATTTTCCTATATGTATGTTCTGGTATAGGGATTTCATCTGGTTTTTGGAAAGTCAATTTAGCTGATGAGAAGAGAGAACATAGACACGGAAAGCATCCATGTGTCCCCAGTGGATCATTCGCTCCGGTGCTCCATGCTAACACTTTAGCATTCACCATGTTGAGTGATAATAGGCGATTAGCATTTTAACTCGATATAGCTGATGCAGCCAGGTTTATTTTTGGAACTGATTAAGGTGAGCAACTACATATTCATCCGCTGTGCAGTGATTTTTAGCAGCACACAGTCTCCCATTGCCCACCACCTTAAAAACAGAGAAAGTAGTCCCTGCTAGTTCGTTATTTTTGTATATTTGTGTAAATTTTACAATCACCTACACAAAACTGCCTGACTTAGCATCATTTACGATTACTTACATTTAGCTTTAGCTGCTACAAGTTCTCTTTTTCTCATTTTTGAGATAATGCTAGTCGCCTACTATCACTCAACATAGTGTATGCTAAAGTGTTAGCATGGAGCCCACTGTCACTCAACATAGTGTATGCTAAAGTGTTAGCATGGAGCACTGGAGCCAATGATCTAGCCTACCGGGGACTCATTGATGATTTTGGTGTCTATGTTCTCATCACTTAACTGTTAAGTTGACCAGTCTCCCCAAAACTTGCTCTATTCCTTTAATTAAAGCCACCACCCCCCTCTTCTTCTATCTCTTATATTTGTCAAAGTTTGCCCCGGTGGGGTTTAATCCTCATGGCTGTGATGTATCACCGGGTTAAGTGGGTTTCCCCCCTTTCACCATAAAATAAGAACTATTAAGTCCATGCAGACGTCCCATCCATACGTTCAGGATGACACAGCTCATAAAGGGCTTATAGCGATAAAGTAGATTTTCTCATTAAGTGAAACTGCTGAAATCACCTTATATTATACAAATGATTAAGTCAATGGCGATTCCCTTTACCACCCGGAAAGTGTAGCGTAATGGAAGACTTTGCCATCTTCTCCCCCCGCTGTCAGTCTGTCTCAGTACTCTTTCTCTCTCTCTTTCTCTCTCTCTATACCTCTTTCCTTGTTCTAAAAACCTGACCTATCCCCGGCCATTTAGCGAGTGTATCATAATGATATGATTCGGTAGCGGCGGTATAACTCATGCGTCGGCACTCGAGAGCGAGGGGGGGGAAAGAGAGGGAAGGAGAGTGGAAGAGAAGAGGATGAAGGGAGGGAGGGAGGGAGGGAGGAGAGAGAGAGATGGAAGTTGATGGACGACGGGGGCCAGATTGAACCGCTGCCTGCTCACTGTTGCTGTGTCAAAGAGAGGGCACCCGTAACAGTGACTGGATGCTTCAGTCAGCACATAGCCAAAGACTTGCAGGCTCCTGGGTTTGAATCCCAGTGGAGGGAGGGAGGGAGGGAGGGAGGGAGGGGGGGGGGGACTTGAGGTGCACATTCTGCAAGACAGAGAAGAGGAAAGGAAGGAGGAATCTGACCTCCCTCAATGTATTCCACAAAGCTATATTTCTTAATGATAAGGCCATTATATTTAATGATACCCCAGGGGTCCTGCTGGACCACCCAGGACCCCCAAAAAGTCCCAGATTCACATGTAGATAAATGTAGAATTTCATTGTAAATTTGCACGCATAATTCTAAAACATCCTGTGGCACACCGCAAGTGCATAATAAGGACTTCAATGTGATTTGTAATAGCCACAAAGCAAAAGTTTAAAAGTGTTTTTCATTCTTTGATCTTGTTTTCCAGAGCTTTGAAAGATGATATTTCATGCTATAACATGACATACTTGCATTGTATGTAATTTGCAGTGATTATACAGTAAATAGTAGACAGTAAAGTCTCATAAAGATGCTTAAATCTAATTTGGAAACAAGCTTCTCTATTTGAAATGTATCAACTATCTGATGTAGTTTGATTCCCCATAACACTTTGTAGTGCTTTTATAAACATTATTATATTTGTTATATATTTATATATTGTTTCACATTTCATAATAACAATTTATTGTTATTAGTAGTAGTATTTTTTAGTAGTATTAGTATTATCATAACTCTCACACTGAATCTGAAAGGGAGAAGACCATTTTAACATCTCATCCAGTGAAACCCGCTGCTTCCCCCTAGCGGCCCAAAGTGGGAACAGCACCGCTCCCTTCCGCCTCCAGCCCGGGTCACATGACCAAAACAAGCCAACATGGCTGCGGACATGAGTGTCTTCGCCGATACGGGCGCCACTTTCAATCCATTTCCATCCGTTTAAAATTATAGACACAAGCCTCTATTTACAGTGATGTAGAGTATCGGGAGACACACGAGACTAGTTGGCACAGGAGAGTTTTAGCGGCTGCTACAGCGGCTCTGAATGGCAAGTTGTCAGCCCACTCATGGAGGAGGTGCAAAACAAGAGAGAAGTAGGTTTTGTTGTTTACTCTCCCTCAGTCTCAGCAGACAGCCGTCCACCATCCACTGCAATCTCACTCTGAGGAGTTACATTTGTACCTGTGAGCATATTATAATGTTTCCTCAATATCTAACGCACATTTTCTCCTCTTTCCTTTCTTTCTATTTGCAGACGTTTTTACGAGTGCGGGCAAATAGGCAAACAAGATTGAATGGTACGTACACACATCATATATCACCATTTAAGTAGCTTAATGACACTTAATATTGCTCATTATGATGCTTAATATGTTTTCCATGTGTTTTACTTTGTATAGGTGTGTATTATGAGTGTATTACAAGTGCTATACACAGGCTTCATTTTCTGGGGGGCGGGGGGGGAGTATGACTTTTTTGACTGAAAAGTCAAGTACATATTACATGGAAAGCAACTTCAACTCACTTCATAACAATCTACTGGCATGTATTTTGTAGCTTGTTTCACACTCAGTGACTATAATTTTTTATTATGCCACAAGAAGGCCAGGTAGGGTTTACCAGGTGCATTGAACACAGGACTTGAAACACTTTTTTAATTCTGTCAAAAGATATTCTTGCTGATAAATCATTAAAGCAATAAGATAGGAAAAGAGTCATTCTTTATTTTGAAGGAAAATGGGTCATATCAGATAATGAGCAGGCCCTGGCCAGCCCTGTTTGTCCTTGTTGTGGAGACATTTTGTCCTGTAACAGCTTTTCTGACTAAGATGGAACAAGCCACGAATTTATCACAGTCATGGAAAGCCACCAGTGAAATACAGAGACAACTTTATACACACCTATCAGGCTGATTGACACCCATATATAGGATAGGAGGATCCCAGACAGGGAAAGGCAAAGTGAAAGAGAACTGTACCCCATGTGATAATTAAAAAAAATAGAATTATAAAATCCATCCCGCTTATTTCAGCGTGAAGTTAAAGAAAACAGTGCTCTAACTTCCTACCCTTCCCTTTCGTTAATTTTCCATAAATCGATTCAGTGATAATACCTATCCATGCCTCTACTAGTCCGGTCCCTTTCCTTAGGCTTCATGCTGAGACACCCGATGAGTTTTTCTCTTCGCCACACCAAACTCCACACATGCATACATCATAGATCATCATTCAACTTTTTCCAAGTAGTCAGGATCTACTGGTACAAATTCAAGTAATCCACCAAGCAGCTGCTATTTCAATAAAATCTTAACTCTTGCACCTGGTTTTGTTATTCCTCCTTGATTTTCCTATTTCTGATGGAAGAAAATGTAGCCCTTACTGCCCCATACGGTTGCTAATAAGCTTCTTAAATGAAGTCCACAGTAACAAGTGAAACTGTCTCTTAGGCTTCAGAGCCTCTAGCCGGCCTCCTAAATGGCAAACATGGCAAATCTCCTTAACGCTGGCCACAATCCATAGTCCCCTAGCATCTTCTATATTTGGGTTAGGACCTAAAAATGAGTCGCAGGCTCTTGTCCGATGGCTCCCAAAGTCACGTGACAGGAGAAGCACTGTGTTTTCATGAGCCTGGGTCTATAGATAAGAGACTAGCTCCATGCTGAACCACCGATACAGACCGAGCATCTCTAATAAGCCCCATGTTATTTCACACACATGCTGGTTTTGTCAGCTGCATCTCACCTGTGTGTGTTAGTTGCTCTGGAGTATTTTTTTTGCTATATTACTAAATGTATAATTTTCGCTCCTCTCAAGTTTTAGTGAGAATACCCAACGCTTCTCCCTCAAGCCTCCCCAGTTACTGAATGGGTGTAAACTGAGAAAATCTAATATCAATATCTTTATAATAGTGTTGCTCTGTTTTTACCCATCGACTGATATCACAGTGATTGTTGCCTCTTGTTACGAGACATTTACTGTTTCCTGACACGCCGATAACCCGCCGCTTTCCAGTCGGAGCCCGTGACAAGAGCCGGTGAAGACTTAGTTTAAACTTCGCCCCCCATTACTTTCCCTCTGCCCTCATGTGGAACCGGGAATCGTTCTCGGTGGGGTGTGTGTGGGGGGGGGGGGAAGAGATCCCTGCCGGACCTAATTAGCGGCCCCTTTCCTCTCTCTATTTAACAACGCCCCCCTCGATTAGCGTCAGGGGAGAATTGGCAAGGAGGAGGAGGAGGAGGAGGCAGTTTCTCTCTCTCTCTCTCTTTAACCCTCCCTCCCTCCATCTTCCCCCTGCAGTTATGGCATATTGCCTCATGTCCTCGCTTTCTCCTCCTCCTCCTCCTCCTCCTCCTCCTCCCTCCATCCCTCACCGGGGTCCCTCTTGGCCTCCTCCGCTTTCCCAGCCCAGCTAAAAATTAATGTCCCCGCGCGCCATTTGCAGTTAAGAAAAAACGACAGAGACTCGGGGCGCAATGGCCGGCTGTTCTGCTCTGTTAAATTTCTAATTATGTGTGTGTGTGTGTGTGTGTGTGTGTGGAGGGAGGAGAGAGAGGGGGGGGGTTAGCTGTGACAGGAGCGAAGGAGAGGAAGGGAAGCAGAAACAGAGGGAGAGGGTGGCAAGGATGGAGAGAGAGGGGAGATTGTTCTGTCACGTCGGGCTCTCGTCGTTTCTTTCTTAACACATGTGGGAAGGCGGAATAATCAGATCATGGGACAGATATCTGATTTAAATCCGTTTATCTCCCTTGCCTCGACACCCGAGCCCATGAACTCATATTGCTGCTCTGGTGGGCCTTGTTTTCGGGCCCAAACACATAGTTTGAGCAGCTCCCCACAAGCCCTTAACTGGTGAAATACAGTGACACAGTTTAATTTCTCATCGCTAATTGGGTTTGTGTTTGATTATACCATATGTAGGCTGGTTTCCATGAGGTTTCTCACTGTATCCCCAGAACGACAAGACTCCTTGCCGCTCATTAGTTCATTTAGATCGCTTGGAAATGTTTTACTTTGTTTTAGAACATTTCCCTACACACTGTAGTCTGTGGTTCATCTTAGAAATGTTGTGGTTGTATAAATCATACTGGTGTTTAACGTGGAAAAAAGACGAAAGTTCATGTACTCTATGTGAGGCTGTGTATTCTGTTTCGTTGCTAACCATCTCTCTCTCTCTCCTCTCTCTCTCTCTCTCTCTCCCCCTCTCTCTCTCCACTCCAGCCCGTATAGGGAAGATGAAGAGGAGGAAGCCTGAGGATGGGGGCCAGGTATGTCCGCTGTGCAGCGCCCCATTGGCTGGGAGCGAGGAGGAGATGAGTAGACATGTGGAACAATGCCTGATCCAGGTAGTACAACCCGGGCCCAGACCCCCCCCCCCGCCTACCGCCAGCCTGGACGGCCTGTCAACACCTCTCTTCCTGTAGATGCTGTCCGAGTCACCTCTTTACCTCCCGTAGATACCGACCAATAGCATCTGTCGTTCCTCTACACATCGACCAGTTACTGCTTTCCTTTCTGTAGATGCCAGTACTGCGGTCACATCATATGGGAATAACCGTCTGAATGACTTGACTGTAAAAAAAAATACAGACCTGAAAGTGTTCACATGTAGACTTTGGTTGCTGTTAATCAGCTTTTTTCAGCATCAGTTTAATAGGCCAAGTTAGTTTGCACATACAAGGAATTTGATATGACTTTTTCTCACTGAACACACATGAACTCAGTGATACATTTGAGGTCATATTTGGCAGCAAACTTTGTAATGTCTACCAAAAATCCAGCATGTAGTTGCGATCATGACTATCATTCCCTACAGTTGTTTACATGCATTTACATGCACCTGACATTTGACAGTAACAGTATTTTCAAATAGGAAGCTCCTATCTGCCGTTTTCCCCATATGACATGAACGCAGCACATCCAGTGGCACGTAGTTCCCGTAGATGCTGACCACTCTCCTCTTTATCTCGGGTAGATCTCAACCAGTTGCGTCCGTTGTTCCCATAAATGCCGACCAATCACGTCTGTAGTTCCTGTAGATGCCGGCCAATCAGGCTCTGCTTCCTATAGATCTTCTACCAGTTCCCTCCCCTCTCTCTGTTTTCTAGCTGTCGGTCACCAATCACCACCTGTCTTCTGTCTCACCTCACTGATCTCTATCCATCACACTAGCTGTAGAGCCACTAACCTCCTCTAGATCAACCACTTCTAATAGTACACTAATGTTGTAAGTTGTTGATAAATAAATATTGTATATAAATAGAAATTATGAAGTAAATACATATTAATATTATAAATATTCTATTTTAGTGGTACTTTTTGTTTTGAAACTCAGTGAATATACAGTATATGGAAAAACTACCTGTGGTACTGTGTTTGCCCGTTGTGTGTGTGATTTTGCTTGGATTAACGTGTACGTGTGTGTGTGTGTGTTTGTCAGCGCGAGGGTGCGTTTGGCGAGGATGACTCCGTAGACATGGACGGAGAGAACGGGCGGGGCTTCGAGGAGTACGAGTGGGCGGGGCAGAAGAGGATCAGAGCCACCGCGCTGCTGGAGGGAGGCTTCAGAGGTACACACACTCTCACACACACACACTACACAATGCAAGATTTGTTTTAAACTGGCAATTACAGTGCAGAGGCAGGGAAACAAGTCTCTCTCTCTCTCTCTCCCTCTCTCTGTGTCAATATCTCTCTCTCTCATATCTCTCATCTCTCTCATCTTGACAACAGAAGTGTCAAATGGTTTCAGCGCTGGTCTGCGTGCGTGTGTGTGTGTGTTATGCTGCTATGTTTTGTGTTGATGTAGTTGTCCAGTCCTCTTACTGGTTCTAGATGGCTGTCTGACCCGTCATGGCTCCATGGTCATGTCCCTTCGCTCATTTGTTCATTCATTCGCGCGTTGTTTCTTTCTTACTTTCTCTCTCTGTGTCTCTCTCTGTCTCTCTCTCCACCCATCCATCACTCCCTCTGTCCCTGTCCGGTCGCAGCAGTGTTAGTTCTGTGAGACCGGGCTTGAGTGCGACTGGGGAGCCATAATGGTGCCGGCGGTCCTGGTGGCGGTCCGGGTTGGCCCGAGGTCGGCCCGGCCCGGCCCGGCTCGGCCCTCCTAGCAAGGGGAAGGAAAACACATTTAGCTGGGCAATTGACCCGCTGGTCGCCACTGTGTGTGTGTGGGTGTGTGTGTGTCAGTGTGTGTGTGTGTGTGTGCCCAGAAATGCAATTATAGAACTGGACCGGAGAGCTGGTCGCTGGGGAGCACAGCGGCTGCTCTCTGACACAAACACACCCACAATGCTCCCACTTCTCTCTCTCTCTCACCGTCTCTTTTTCCCATCCGGTCTCTCACATTCTCTCCATTTCTTACTTTTCCCCCAACTTTTCCTTCTCATTGTGTTGGACAAATTTCACTCTCGGTTTTTCCGCTGCCAGAGCTGAGTAGTAAAGTGTTATATTGGCTTTGCTGCGTTTCCAGGAACGAGTAATGTCACAAACTACGTCGGTCTCTCAGTAATAATTATTAAATATCGGATTGAAGTTGAATTCTTTATAGTTAGCTGTCTCCCTCTTTCAGTTGAAGCACGCACTGAATTAACTCAACCTATATGAACTGGCTTGGATAAGTAATGGTGGTAAAGTTGACTTTCTGGGGGTGGAAGTATTCCCACTACTTTGATTTTATCGAGCAAAATGATGACAAGAACATTGGACATCAACGCTGTTTTGGGGAGGGGAGGAAAGCCAGATTTATTTATTTTTTCTAAGAGGATGGATGTAAAGGATGCAGTTGCCAAGTTTAGGCTGTGAACAGAAAACTAAAGGAACATGTAGTATAATGAAACACTGCTCCCAGGATGTAGTAACTAAAGTAATATCACTGATTTTTGAAATGAGTAATAAGTAATGTATTGCTTTCTTTGTTGAACCGCTTTCCTTCAAATGGAAGATGGAACATATAAGGAAATATATTCTTTTGTTTTTCTAATTGTTGGAATACATGCAGCTAAATGATTCAAACTGCACAGAGCATTTCAGACCATGCATACATGTTCATTTTGCATTTAGAGTAAGCTTTGTCCAGTATCAACGACACATTTCAATATTCTGACCAGCTCAGTCTCCAGAGTGGCCTCCATTACTGTGACGCTGAGACAAACAAGTCTCTACAGTGCATTCTCTCTATCGCTCTTGTTTCAGATTTGTGTGTGTATGTGTGTGTGTGTGAGGGAGGGAGGGAGGGAGAGAGAGAGAGAGGCAGGCCATCGAGATGTGCGCAGATGGAGGTAAAGAGTTGTTGTCGTCTCTTAAGAGGCTCTTTCAAACTCTCTCGGCTCTGCCTCCGCTTTCATCTGCCTCTCCTCCTCCTCGCCTCCCCCCCTCTCTCTCTCTCTCCCTGTTCGATCTGTTGTTAAACACACACACGCTGAGGCTCACCTGCTCCTCTCTCTCTCTCTCTCTCTCTCTCTCTCTCTCTCTCTCTCTCTCTGAAAGCCAGGGAGAGAGAAGACGAGACAGATCAATGTTGAAATCTCGACTAAACCGCGTAAAAGAGTAGGGGGTGGGGGGGTGGGGGGTGTACCGGCCTCCCCCGTCCCTCCATCCGTCGCTTCATCCGTCCTTCCATCCCTCGTTCCCGTCGTTAAACGAGCAGACAGGACCCTTCTGCCGCGCTCTAATAGGGCACCTTGTGATGTGACACAGATAACAGAGGTGGCCCGGGGAGAGCGACTTGAAACACGCCCCACACACACACACACACACACACACACACACAGAGAGGTATACGCACGCCCCGGCAGAAGGCTCAGAAGGTGGATTTTGTCTTGAAAGCTCCTCAGTGGTTCAAACACACACACACACACAGCTGCTGTATCCAGCCGGCCCTCGAGAGCCAACCAGCCGCGGCCAGACGGATGTAGAGATGTTGCGAGGAGGTGGGGGGTAGGGGGGGTGAGTGGGGGGTGGGGGGTGGGGGGTGTCTCTCCAGCCCGGCGGGATAAAGAGAGGGCCTATCCCTCTGTGAAGTGCCACCATCCTTCCCTCCCTTTGAGAGCGCGAGGAAGAAAAGGCGAGAGGGGGGTGAGGGGGGAGGGGAAGGGGGGGCCCTTTCAAGGCAGAGGAGAAGGAGGGGAGGGGGGTGAAAAAAAAATCGAACAAGATCACTTTATGATTCAACTCTGCGTGCGCGAGGTGGAGACTTCCCCGTGTCTCGCACCGGCTTAGCCAGGTTGAAAGCGCAGACGGAGAGATCTCTTTATCTGGCTAGTGGGCTCGCTGTCTGTCTGGCTGTCTCTCTCTCTCTCTCTCTCTCTCTCCCTCTCTCTCTCTCTGTTTGTGCCGTTCGTTCATAACTTTGCGGGGGGAACTTTCGAAAGTCTATACTCGAGCAATGAGCCGCGCTTTACAGTCAACTTCAGAGCAGCCAAGACGAGTTGTAAGGCACAGTGGAAATCAGGCGGGAGAAAGGACGCAAATGTTGAGTTAATTAGATCTTTACCTCTCCACCGGCAATAAAAGTCTTGGAAGAGTAGCCAGGCAATGAGCTAATGCGTTGGCACATTCATATTTACATGAACTGTTATGCGGTCACCGTGTTTTATCAGGTGTGTTACAGCTGCCTCGAATGCATCTCAGCCAATCAGGACCGATCTATCATATTTTTTTCATATTTAGTAATCGATTAGCATTAGGGGAAAAGGTTCAGAATGGCAGCTTCGTCCCTTCAGTTGTCTTTATTGGCCTACGCATTTTGTGTCATTTCGTCATATAAGTAAATACATGTACGTAATCCATACTCTTCCCCATACTTCTCACTCTTACAGTCTCCTCAACATATTCAGACAGATTTTTGGCTGCATATGCTTATATATCCCCAAAAAATGTATGTTCTATTTTGATGTTTGTACTTTTTCCCTGCTGTATCCAATTATTATTTGCTGCAGCAGTGGCCCCAATTTCCCCACAGGGATCATGAGTTTCATTTTATCGTGATGTGTTTCATAATTTCAGTTTGACCCGCGTTTCTCGAGTGTTTTCTCCTGCTTGTGGCTAATGTTACAGCGAGATCTTGAGACGTTCTTACTGATCTGTTTTAGCTAAAACAAAAGTCCCCTGAAGTCATTGTTTTACTTTGTAACAAAATAGTTCACCCTTGCGGCATCAGCGTAGCCACAGAGAGACAGACAGAGAGGCAGGCGGGGGACAGACAGACAGACAGATCCTGAGTCTTGATAGCGGGGCGTCCTTAGAGAGGGACAGAGCGACAGAAGAGGGGGATTATGGCTGGTTGAGATGGCCCAAGGGGATGGAGGAGAGGAGAAATCTCTGCTTTGTAAATGGACTTCAAAGATGGCCGTCTCATGTCTTTGTGTCTGTGTCCCTTTCCCCATCTCTCTCTCTCTCTCTCTCTCTCTCTCTGACCTGTAAATGGCAGAGCGATAGCGCGACGACCTTTGACACCCCTCCTCTCTCGCTCTTAGGGGGGTCCCGATAATTGCCATGGCAACAGGACGCCGCCGAGGTCGGTCGATTGGTTGATCCGGGCTGTCAGTCAGTCTGATGAGGCCTTTGATCCTGCCTGCCTCTTCAGATCTGTACTTGTAGTGTTGTCGCTTTAGGGCAGTCGCCACGGCGACATGTATGTAGATTGGGTGTCCCCCCCGCGTCGCTGTCATGAAGCGTGTAACTCGGAAAAGAACATGTGTAGTTAGCGTGTTAAGAGTCAACGATATGCAGGAGATAGCTATGGTAATGAGACAGACCGGGAATGCCATTTAGGAGTTGGAGTGTGTGTGTGTGTGTGTGTGTGTGTGTGTGTGTGTGTGCATTGATCCTGTCCTATCTATCAGAAAAGAGGTGAAGCAGCTCATCGAACAAGGCTGGTACATGAAGAGAGGGGAGGAGAGAGAGAGGGAACTAGTGCTACATGAATAGAGAACATTAAGTAGAGAAGAAAAAATAGAGATAAAGAGAGAGGGAAAGAGAAGCAAAGAGTGAGAAAAAGTGAGGGATGGGAAGAAGGCGGGAAATGGAGGGTGACATGAGAGAGAAGGAAGATATGAAAGAAGGAGCCGTGATGGAAGAAAAAGAGGGGAGGCAGAAGGATGGAGGGAACAAGGAAGGGAGGAACGGATGGAAGGAGGAGGGGAAAGGATGAGAAGTGAAGGAAAAAAGAGGGAAAGGAGGAGGGAGGGAGGGTGCGTCAGTGCATAATGTGAGTGAAAGGCAGTTAGAGTGGGGCTGACCTTTCCCTGGCCAGATTAGATTGGCCTGCCAAGACTGCTTAGAGGGACAGATAGTAGCACTGGGAACACACACACACACACACAGAGCGAACACACCACACATACACACACACTGAACAGACCACAGACATGTACAGTACACACACACATGACATATCCAGGTTTGAAGTAGCCAAGCTTAGGTACCAATAAGAAAACACACACATCCTATCTGTCTGTAAGGGAATAAATAGTTTAAAACCATCTGAATGCTGTTAAAACTATCTTTGCTTCATCAGGTATCAGTCTTCCTGTAATCCAACAGCACTTCAAAATAAAATGCTCTTCCTATTTTACATTTACGTATTAGGTGTTTTGCTGATGCTCTTACTCAGAGTTTTTTTTTACCTAATGGTAAAACTGTGACAACACACCATGAGTGTCACTTTCCCTTTTTTTGTCCCATTCCACTTCATTTGACCTATTTCACAGGCTATATGGTAACGTAGTCTCTCTCCATAGCCACAATCAAAGCCAGTTTACCCACAATTCCAGTGGTTGTTGTCAATCGCCTTGTCCAACTAGCCGCAGGATCCATAGTTTGATCAATTGATTAGATTAACAAAGATCCACCCCACCCTCACTCCTTAACATCAGTGCATCGGTGGTTAGGGTTCAGAGCTGTCTATCTATTTTCCTCTCATCCGTTGTGGATAGGATGGCACAAGTCATAGTCTCAGATGGGAATAGAGGGTGTAGATGAAGAGCTTCTTGTCAAGTCAAATGTGGAATATGTGACACAAATTCAGTGAGTGATGAACAGTGAGCTTTTCCAGAAATCAAGGCTTTCTTGTATGCGGAGGATGAACGAAGTCTGTGACAGTGTCTTATGTCAAAATTAAGTTGCGTTGAAGTCCAATTCTTTGTCTGTATGGCGTAATATGTGCTGCGTTACCATTGTCCCAGGCCCCGAAAAGCCACAGCGTCAGTAGCCAGGCGGCAGATTTATGCTGCGTGGCCATTGTTCCCATATGTTCCCCTCAGCCGCCGAGACCAAATAAAAGTTAAAAGGTCCTTTTTATTTGATCACTAAAAACCATGGGCCAGTTGTAAAACGGCTTAGCATTGGTGGCGCGTTTTTATCACGGCAGCTTTCAGTCTCTCTCTCTCTCTCCTTCTTCCTCACTCCTCCCCCCCCCCCCCCTTTTCCAGAGTGAGAGCGGGCTGAATTACAGAGGGGAGAGTCAGGACGGGGGAGAGAATAGGTGGCAACCGCAGATCCTTGTAAATGTTTGAATCCCTAAAGATCCTCGGAGGACGAGGCCCGGCAATTGATTTGCAATTTGACAGAGACACCGTAGTGCTCGCCGAGACCCACTGTTATAGGAAGTCTAGTATCCAGACTTGGCACACACTGGGACAGGGGGGGTAAATAAGATGGCTGTCAGCTCTGTCTAGCCCCGCATCTGGTCCTCACACACACACACACACACCGCACTAGTCCAGCTGAGAGCTTGTAGAAATTGGGATAGGTGTAAATAAGATGGCTGTCAGGCCTGTCACTGGGAGACACACACAGACGGCTTCAGAGGCAGAGCTTAAGTGAAACACAAGCTTGCACACACACACACACACCTACCTACCTTCATGTGGTTGAATAGACAGTGTGTAAGTGACAGACACCTACACACGCATGCACAGACACACACACACACACACACCTACCTTCACATGGTTGGATAGACAGGGTGTAAGTGACAGGTAGACAGACTCATGCTCGCACACCCACACACACACACACACACACACCTTGAAGGGGTTGGAGAGACGGGGCATAAGTGACAGAAGGACAGACAGTCTCGCACAAACACCGGAGAGACGCCTCTAAGTGACGGACACACACACACACACACACACACACACACACACAGTTGGCTGTGCGGCTAAGTGGAGCTGAAGGAAGCAGTCAGGCAGCGGCAAGAGTTTGTCTGAGCGTTCATCACTAGGTTTATAGAAGTGCCAGTCACACAAGCACACACACACACACACACAGGGTAAGAAGAAGTGCAAAGATTGATGGGTAACGTGTCGGTCTTCATCAGTTCACCACAAGTCCAATCGCTGTCTCTCTCTCTCCACCTGTCCTACTCTCTCTCCCACTCTCTTTCTTGTGTCCCCTTCCTTAAACAGTCTTAAAAGTCTTAAATTTAAGGCCTTTAAACGCATTAACATGTCTCTCTCTTTCTCTCTCTCTCTCCCTCTCTCTCTCTCTCTCTCTCTCTCTCCCTCCCTCCCCCCCCCTCTCTCTCAGGAACCGGCTTCGCCATGTGCAGCGCCAAGGAGAGCGCGGCGGACAGCGACGCCGACCTGGACGTGGACGGGGACGACACCCTGGAGTACGGCAAGGCCCAGTACACCGAGGCCGACATCATCCCCTGCTCCGGGGCCGGCGAGGACCAGGGGGAGGCCCGCGAGAGGGAGGCGCTACGGGGAGCCGTCCTCAAGTACGAAACGAGACCGCCAAGGTGGTTTTTCTAGCGGTTTTAGTCGGATGTGCCGCTGTTATCGAGAGGGAGTAGACCCAACCCCATGTTTCTGTTTTAATGCATTATAAGGAATGAGTGGCTTTTTCCTTTTTGGTTCTGCTGGTTAATAGTGAAAGGAGACAGCCTTCTACCCTACTAGTTTTCTACCCCTCTTTTCTTATAGAATTTTTTGTATTTGGGTTAAATCTGTTGACTTTTAGCTGTTAGGTCTAAGCTAGGGCTGGGAAATATATCAATATTATATCGATATCGTGATATGAGACTAGATATCGTCTTAGATTTTGGATATCATAATATCGTGATGTGGCATAAGTGTTGTCTTTTCCTGGTTTTAAAGGCTGCATTACAGTAAAGTGATGTCATTTTCTGAACTTACCAGACTGTTCTAGCTGTTCTATTATTTGCCTTTACCCACTTAGTCATTATATCCACATTACTGATGATTATTTATCAAAAATCTCATTGTGTAAATACTTTGTGAAAGCACCAATAGTCATCCCTACAATATTGTCGCAATATCGATATCGAGGTATTTGGTCAAAAATATTGTAATATTTGATTTTGTCCATATCGCCCAGCCCTACTTATAACTGAACATTTAGCCCACTTCATAGAAAATACCGAGATATATACTGCGTATCGCCATTCAGCCTAAAAATACCTGATAATGATTTTTGGTCCATATCGCCCAGCCCTAGTCTAAGCTCTCTTTCATAACAACGTCTGTGTGTCACTGTGTTGCAGTGGTGGGATGCCTTCTAACAGAATAACACCCGAGTTCTCCAAATGGGTCAATGACGGTGAGTACGGCAAAACCAAACGCATTTAAGACAAACACAACACACATTATAGACAAAGTAATACACAATTTTTTTGCAAAGTGTGGAATTGCTTATCGCAGTTGGGAAAGACACCCTCCAGTGTTCTCACATCGCCTGTGTGTGTGTGTGTGTGTCTGCAGAGATGCCTTCAACGAGCAACGGCGAGAGCAGCAAGACGGACCCCAACACTCCCTCCTCCTCCTCCTGCTCTTCCTCCTCCTGCGCCCCGCGCACCTGTAAAAACAGCGAGATCGAAAAGTAGGTTACACACACACAAGCGTATGCGCGCGCACGCACACACACACGCCTTCGCTATGATGTAGTGGTAAAAATGAGATAGAAAATTACTCTTTCACTTTCCCCCATCGCAGTATCAGATATATCACACACACACACACACACACACACACACACCCGGCGTGATTCTATGACTTTCTGATGAGTTTTCTTACTTGTGGGAGAGTCGCGTTCTGGAGGGGTCATAAATGATGCATTTTGTGTGGATATTCTTTGTGTGTGTGTGTGTGTGTGTGTGTGTGTGTGTGTGTGTGTGTGTGTGACGACAGGGAGGGTCTCTTCAGGTATTGATCTTCTCTGCAGTCCTGTTCTGTCTGAGCACAGAGCTGGCTTGGAATCGTTAATAGGGACACACACACACGCACACACACACACACAGATGCCGGGCACACACACACATATGTCAATGCAGCAACGTGTAGACACATGCAAATCTCTGTTCACACCGGTGTCCACGCACACACGCCTACAACGCAGTTTATACACTGAAACAGAAACTGTGTGTGCAGAAACATAAGTGCTTGGCCGGCGCCCCAGACGATACACAGTAGCGCTACACACCAGCGGTTGTTAAGTGTCATCAAGTGAAAATAAGCAGCCAGGTTGGTTTACAATGGGGACACACTAGACAGCTGAACAGGCTGTAAATAGATGGGGCATCACACATTTACCAACTGGCATTCACCAATCACATGGTTTGGATTCGGGGAACACACACTTGATGACGAGTTGGATTTGGGGCTCACACACTCAACATCCCAAATCTCACATATACATGAACCCTCGGGCTTCTACAACACAGAACCAAAACAAACATTAAGGGTGGAGCATTTTACTTTCCAAGCATTTTTTTTCCTGCTCCACTCTGATTGCTCCATTCAGATTTGTGCCATTGATCATTAAGTTGCGTTGCGTCACATTACAGGAGGACATCAACACTTGTCCAGATTCATGTTGAAAAAGTAGATGTTTGAAATAATTGTGACGCCCCAGACTAGGACTCCGAAAATCAGTTGTAAAATTGTACCTATGATTGGTGTAAAAGTCATGCAGTGTGTCCCCAGCCTGACTTGGACCTGCAAATAAGCAGAGGCAGGCGCACAAGTAGAAAACTGTTACACTGTAGGATGTGCTTGTGCTTCAGTGAGCTGCACTCACAATGGTGTTAGTTAGGCTCTCAAACCATGTCACACATCCTACCTTCTCGCTCTTTAATATGCATTAGCAAATAAAGCAGATACTGTGCAGAAATAAATCAGAATTACTCCCCCAAAAAAGTTAAATATTTGAAGAAAAATTCCAAGTGGCATGTGGAGTTATGGATTTGAATGCCATTACTCAAAGGTGGAGGCTGGATTGGACAGTGTAAAGAACCCCGGTGCCTAGTTGTTGTGTACACACACACACACAAACTATTTCTCACACACACACACACACACACACACACATACTCACAAGCAGACATGCTGCCCTATCCATTAGAACACCCTGTGTGTGTGAAAGGCCAGCGCTCCCTAATTCCCTCATTTCCATCCCCTCATCCATATTCTGCCACAAGAAAACAATCTCTCTCACACACACACACACACACACACATACTCGCTCGCTCGCTCACACTCACCCACACCTCGTCCCCTGCATGGGTAATAGAGGTCAGCTCATTGCGAGAGTGAGAGAGAAAGAGAGAAGCGGGCAGGCGAGCAAAGAGAGAGAGGGATTTGGTTGATTGCTTGCTTCTGCATGTCTGGCATATTCCCCTGTCCTTTTGCCCCATGCGATTACTTCACACACACACACACACACACACACACACACACACACACACACACACACACACAG